>NC_064430.1:3747500-3795000 GCF_023375975.1 Astyanax mexicanus
CTCTCTCTCTCTCCAAATCTGGAATAAATCTCCTCAATGAGAAGACGCTGCTTTATGACGGCGAAAGTGCCATTCATCTCGGCCGCTGCCTTCGCAATCGCGCCAGAGAAAGAAAGACTCCCACAAGTTCATCCGCCGCAGATGCTTCTGCTGTCTGATTTATACCTTTATTTAATCATCTTTTAGAAAGCAATTAGTTTGTTTTTCCTACGGCGTACGTGCATACACACACATAGCCTCACACACACACACAAATACACACACATACACATACACACAGACACACACACTCACTGAATCGCACTCTCTGCTCTCTCTGAAGTGGAGTTCCTTTGAAGATATTAGAAGAAAGTGAACACAACTCAGCGGTGTCATCAATTTTACAGCGCAGAGATATTTTGTTTAAGGAGTCAAAAGAGAGAAGACACTCCCGGCTGTTGCTGTCACCGTGTGATAAGTTCGCAGAGCGCTGGAGAGCGGCTGACATTGAGACTTGAGGCTTTAAAAACTGGTGGACTGGGTTTATTTACAGCCCCCCCATACCCCCACCACACCCAACACACCAGGCCAACCAAATGACCCATGGCTGTCCAATGACTCAACTGAACTATTAACCTTATTTTGCTTATTTTCTCTTTCAAAAGTTTAGTTTATTTCAATTCCGCTGCCTTTTATATACTTCAGCCCCTTCACAGGTTTTGGCCAAGTCACAGGCTTCCGGCCATCCACAGACTTCTGCCTATTCACTGGCTTTTGCCCATTCACAGGCTCCTGCCCATCTGTAGGCTTCTGCCTAGTCGCAGGCTTCTGTCCAGTCCGAAGGCTTTTGTGCATTTGAAGGCTTAGGTACCACCTCTGTCTATCCACAGGTTCTGCCCATTCACAGGCTTCTGCCCATTCACAGGCTTCTGCCCATTCACAGACCTCTGTCCATTCACAGGCTTCTGCCCCTTCAAAGGCTTCTACCCATTCACAGGCTTCTGCACATCCATAGGCTTCATTCCATTCACTGGCTTCTGCCCAAAATAAGCTACTTCATGCTTAACTGTAATAGAAGCACAAAGCTTAATATTTGAAAGTACCTACATCACCCTTACTTACTGACTTGCAACAGACTGTAGATACAGATCCCTCCCTCAGATGAAGTCTAATGGCTAATCCTTCTCTGTACTTATTGAGGTTCTGAACTAGCAGATCAAAACATGAACTGATCTAGAGGATGGGGCTCTGGTGGGGGTCCTTTGCACTTTACTTTACTTTACTATCCCTCAATCCTCTGGAGAAAATATGGACACTCCAACCAAATAGGGACTTGAACCCAAGACCCCAGTATTGGTAGGCAAAACTGCTAAACACTAAGCCACTATGCTGCCAATGTGGGGACAACAGATTATGCTTGTGATTCCTGTATCTACTGTAACTGTAGAATTTATGAACAGAATTAAAAGGGATTCATAGGAAATCTGTGACGCTTATTTTGCTACATTTGGACAAGAATGCATTTGACTTGAAGGGATTTGGATTCTGGCAGGGAGGCAGAATTCAGCACAACACCTGAACTGGCATATTTGTTACCGAACTTAGAACATTCTGCTAACCAATCAGTCTCAAGTATTGGGCGATCCCATGAGACAAAATGCACAGTATGCAATGCAACAAATGCATATAGCTTGGTTTTATGGTTCCATACAATTTTACTTATTTATCAGTTATTACTTATGGTTTTGTAGAAACCCTGGTGATCTCCTGACTTATTTCTAATTAGACAGCCTTCTTGTGGTGATCTCAACAATTCATTATGTACCGGGTTCAAACACTCGCATGATTTAATGGTGTTTAACCCTAAACGCTTTCTGTAATTGACACCTTGTATTTCTACCTGAATCAAATTAACGGTATCACAGAGCAGATGCTATATATAATATACAGTATGTGTAGCGTGCCTACCTTCGTTCACGGCCATGAAATAACTTTCCACTGTGTTTGAGCTCTCTGTCACTCTTCTTTTACTCTCTCTCTCTCTCTCTTTCGCGACACTCTTTCGCTCTCTGTCGCTCGCCCAGCTGTGCAGGAGAGTGATGTACAGGGGTTGATTAGTGCCTGCTTTCAGTGCTCAGGTTTGATTTGCCTGCTGTTTTTTTGACGGCGGGGATTTGAGGATGGGATGTGGCTTGGCCCTGTTGTTCACGGCCCACTGACAGGTGTACTTGTCAAGGACGGGCCTGTCTCTTCCCATTAAGTGACACGTAAATCCTGGGCGGGTGGAGAACTGCTATTTCGGAGGGCTCGGGACTGACATAAATCCTGTGTGGAAAAGTCTCCATCTTCTGCCTTCCGTCCTGTCAAGAGCTCAGACCCACCATGACGCCTGTCGTAGAGGACTGCCCAGCCTGCAGTCGTAGTAGCAGCAGCAGCAGCCGTGAAAATGCACATATATATACAATATATACTGAAAACATACTTACATTAACTCACAAAAATGAGTACACCCCTCAGAATTTCATAAATATCATATTAATTAATATCCTGTGTGAATTTAAGGGGAAATGTCCAATTTGTGGCCAAATTGTCAATATTTGTTATGTGGCCACCATTAATTTTCAGCACTGCCTCAATTGTCCTGGGCATGGAGTTTACTAGAGCTTCACAGGTTGCCAATGGAATCCTCTTTTATTACCCTAAAGCTTGTGGATGTTAGAGACCTTGCACTCCTCCACCACCATTTAAAGATGCCCCAAAGATGTGCAATGAGATTAAGTCTGAAGACATAATTGTCCAGTCCAATTGTCCATCATCTTTACCGTTAGCTTCTTCTGCAAAATAGTAGTCATCTTGAAGCTGCTGGAGTTATGTTTGGGGTCATCATTGCATTGGAAAACTGCCATGATGTTACCAACTTTCTTGTGCATCTGCTTCAGAAGAGGCCTACTTCTAGGACAGAACCATGCAGACAGGGTTGATACAGTGTGTGGTGTATGAGCTGAGCACTGCAAGCTGACCTCCTACTTCACTTTCAAGCTCAGCATCAATTAATTCAATTAACTGGCAGCACTTATATGTCTATTTTTTAAAGCCAACCTCTGGATATGATGCTGAACACTTGGACTCTTCTTTGAACTTCTTTGGTAGACCCTGTGGAGGCCTGTTCTGAGTGGAACTCGTCCTCAAAAACTGCTGTAAATCTTGACCATCATGATACATCTCAATTTTAGGGTGTTAGCAATCTTTAATTTTATAGCCTAGGCAAAACAAATCTGTTTCTCACATCCTCAGAGCTTTTGTGCCATAAGAGATGTATAAGAGATGGCATTACACAGTGTAAACATATACAGCTCTGGAGAAAAAAAAAGGCCATTTAAAAAAGAAAAGGTGATTTTCTTTGATTTTACCAAATTGAAAAGCTCTGGAATATAATCAAGAGGAAGATGGATGATCACAAGCCATCAAACCACCAAACTGAACTGCTTGAATTTTTGCACCAGGAGTAAAGCAGCATAAAGTTATCCAAAAGCAGTGTGTAAGACTGGTGGAGGAGAACATGATGCCAAGATGCATGAAAAAAACTGTGATTAAAAACCACCAGGGTTATTCCACCAAATATTGATTTCTGAACTCTTAAAACTTTATGAATATGAACTTTATTTCAGCCATTTCTCATTTTCTGCAAAGAAATGCTCTAAATTACAATATTTTTAATTAGAATTTGGGAGAAATGTTGTCCGAAGTGGTTTGGTTTCTTTTTTTTCCAGAGCTGTATTTTGATAAAAAAAATGGACACTGTTTGCTTAGAACTAATGACCATCCAGGGAATAAATACAGCCCAGACTTGTGTTCTGGGGTTCTTGATGGGATTATGATTGGTTAGAGGGATTATTTGGATATTAAAGAGGTATTTAATCAGCAGGTACTCTGTAACCCAGTCCAGCTTCTACTGTATGAAAGCAGAAACAGCCTGTGCTGAAAGTGAAGAGGCTGGATTGGGTTTTCAGATGAATAGACTGAGGAGGAGTTCTGACTGGGCCGTCACTTTAGAGCACTGCGTCACTGGCTGATGGTGCGAGAGCCGTGCGTCTCACCATCTGTGATGTCACCCACAATATTCGGTGACATTCATGTGTTCTCAAGCATTCCCAACCACGCGAAACACGGCCGGCAACTCAGAGTTTACCTTCTGCTGCGTAAAAGTGACATTACTCACTGTATTACAGAGTATTACACAAGTAATTACAGAGTAATAACAACAAATCAATTTACACATCAAATACATACATCACATATTTCCAGAGATGTATAGTAACAAAGTAGAACTACATTACTACTTTACTTAAGTACTAAAATACTTTATTTGTATCTACTGGAGTATTATTTTTACTTCACTACGCTACTTAATAGTTAAAATACTGTATCTGTATCTACTGGCATATTATTTTTACTTCCCTACTTACATATCTAATGGAGTATTGTTTTTACTTCATTACTGTAATTAACTACTAAAATACTGTTTCTGTATTTACTGGAGTATTATTTTTACATCACTACTTAAGTATCTTATGGAGTATTATTTTTACTTCACTGCTGTAATTAACTACTAAAATACTGTATCAGTATCTACTGGAGCATTATTTTTACTTCACTACTGTACTTAAGTACTAAAACGCTGTATCTACTGGAGTATTATTTTTACTTCCCTACTTAAGTATCTTATGGAGTATTATTTTTACTTCACTACTGTACTTAAGTACTAAAATACTGTATCTGTATCTACTGGAGTATTATTTTTTACTTCACTACTTTATATAAGTTCTAAAATACTGTATTTGTATCTAATGTTTTTTTTTATTACACTACTGTACTTAAGTACTAAAACGCTGTATCTACTGGAGTATTATTTTTACTTCACTACTGTACTTAAGTACTAAAACGCTGTATCTACTGGAGTATTATTTTTACTTCCCTACTTAAGTATCTTATGGAGTATTATTTTTACTTCACTACTGTACTTAAGTACTAAAATACTGTATCTGTATCTAGTGGAGTATTATTTTTACTTCACTACTGTGTACTTAAGGACTAAAATGCTGTATCTGTATCTACTGGAGTATTATTTTTACTTCACTGCTGTAATTAACTACTAAAATACTGTATCAGCATCTACTGGAGTATTATCTTTACTTCACTACGCTACTTAATTACTAAAATACTGTATCTGTATCTACTGAATTATTGCTTTTACTTCCCTACTTGAGTATGTAATGGAGTATTGTTTTTACTTCATTACTGTAATGAACTACTAAAATACTGTATTTGTATACTTAAATACTCTAGCTGTACTCTATTGGAGTATAATTTACTTACTGTACTGTATTTACTGTACATGAAGATTATTAGTACAATGTTCTTACTTTTGTACAAAGTCATACTTGTACTTTATAGTATTATATGAGTATGAGTTACTATACAAGCTTATGACAATCTCATATACGATTAAGAAATGCATTTATAATGTATTATGAATAAAGGATTCATAAGAAGTTATGCTTATACTACTTTTTGCAAATATTACATATTAATTAAGCATGCAAATCGGCTTTATTGTGCAATAATGCAGCATTTATTTCAAAAGCGTGCTGTACAAATGCACACAAATGCACTTAATAAACGACAAACTCCAACATTTCCTAGAATTAATTGTTCAATTACCTGAAACGACTCCAGCAATGAGTCACAACCCCAGTCTATTGTCAATATGCAGATGTTAATCAAAGTGTCTCGGCGAAATGAAAGGAAATAAGGTTGCAGAATAATCTAATCTGAGACCCAACTAAACCCTATAGCTTCTGCATATTGGAATTTATAAGCCAAACACTGATAGTGATGATTTGGAGAGAGAAAAAAAAAAAAAAGAGGGAAGGTTAATTGTGCGAAAAACAATAAATGAAGGATGACGGCTTTATAAAAAGTTTCATATGAAAAGTACATGTAAATAATGTAACTCGTTTATCCATAATATGGAAAGAATTGCTTCTTGTAAGCGCCAAAACGTTTCATTGTACTCAGACAGAGAGGCAGCCATCATAATGTTTAAAATTAGACTTTAATATTTCATCGCATTGGAAGGTTTATTCTCATTAAACACGGTTCGCTTTTCTTTTCTTTTCTTTTTTTCTCGGGTTTCAAATGTCAGCAGGAAGAAACGTGTGAAAGTGTTTCTGTTTGTTCTCCAGTATTTCCACCGCTCCTATACCGACCGCATCCGCTCATCATATAACCTCACGGCCTGCTGAAGTGCATATATGCGAATGAACACTCACCAAGCATAACATTATGACCACCTGCTTCACTGTTCACAAAAAAAAAAAAAAGTAACACTTTACTTGGATGGTCCATTTGATGGCCTCTTTGATGCTCAAATGATATTCAACTAACATTCAACTACATGTCTATTAAATACAAATGAACTAAAAGGTGAAAGTAAATGATTCTCTATTGAATAAAATCCTACATTCAACTCTAACCCAAACGCTTATCTTAATGTTTTAGCATTGGGTTTAGGGTTAGAGTTTAAGCTTAGGTTAAGGTTAGGGTTAGGTGTAGGGTTTGATTTTAGGGTTGATTAAGGGTTAAGGTTAGGGTTAGGTGTAGGGTTACATTTTAGGGTTGATTAAGGGTTAAGGTTAGGGTTAGGTGTAGGGTTACATTTTAGGGTTGATTAAGGGTTAAGGTTAGGGTTAGGGTAGGGTTAGATTTTAGGGTTGATTAAGGGTTAAGGTTAGGGTTAGGTGTAGGGTTACATTTTAGGGTTGATTAAGGGTTAAGGTTATGGTTGGGTGTAGGGTTACATTTTAGGGTTGATTAAGGGTTAAGGTTAGGGTTAGGTGTAGGGTTACATTTTATGGTTGATTAAGGGTTAAGGTTATGGTTGGGTGTAGGGTTACATTTTAGGGTTGATTAAGGGTTAAGGTTAGGGTTAGGGTAGGGTTAGATTTTATGGTTGATTAAGGGTTAAGGTTAGGGTAAGGTTTGGGTTAGATTTTATGGTTGATTAAGGGTTAAGGTAAGGGTTAGGTGTAGGGTTAGATTTTATGGTTGATTAAGGGTTAAGGTTAGGGTTAGGTGTAGGGTTAGATTTTATGGTTTATTAAGGGTTAAGGTTAGGGTTAGGGTTAGATTTTAGGGTTGATTAAGGGTTAAGGTTAGGGTTAGGTGTAGGGTTAGATTTTAGGGTTGATTAAGGGTTAAGGTTAGGGTTAGGTGTAGGGTTAGATTTTATGGTTGATTAAGGGTTAAGGTTAGGGTTAGGTGTAGGGTTAGATTTTATGGTTTATTAAGGGTTAAGGTTAGGGTTAGGGTTAGATTTTAGGGTTGATTAAGGGTTAAGGTTAGGGTTAGGTGTAGGGTTAGATTTTAGGGTTGATTAAGGGTTAAGGTTAGGGTTAGGTGTAGGGTTAGATTTTATGGTTTATTAAGGGTTAAGGTTAGGGTTAGGGTTAGATTTTAGGGTTGATTAAGGGTTAAGGTTAGGGTTAGGTGTAGGGTTAGGTTCTATTTTGAATCATTAACATTCAACGTAGGGTTAAGTTAAACTTAATGGACATTCAATTCAGTGTTAGTTGAAGGTCGTTTGAGGATCAACAAGGCCATAAAATGGACCATCCAAGTAAAGTGTTACCAAAAAAAAAACAAAAAATTATTCTCCTTAACCCATTGAACTCTACACTGCAAAAAATCCATTTCCGAAAACTAGACAAAATATATGCAAATTAAGACAAATATATGTATATTAAGCAAAAAAAAAATCTGCCAATGGGGTAAGCACAATTCTCTTAGTAAGATTTCTTACAAAAAGCAATGGCAAAATCTCAAAATGAGTAACACCTAAATCAAGCAAAAAGAAAGTCACTGTTTTTGGACACAAGAATCAGAATAACTTAATTTCTGCTTGATTTTGCTTATTTTGAGTTCAAATTACTTAAATAAGGTACAAATTCTAAGTAAGAGTGATTAAGATAATTATCCCTAAAATAAGCAAAATAATCTAACACTTACACACAATGCTTAGTAAGACAAAAAAAAGTCTTATCAGAGAAGAAAATAAGATTTGTTGCCTTAAATTTAGAAAATTTCACTTGCTAAGATTTAGTTTTTTGGAGTGTAGGCTGTTTTGGTGTGTTTTTTCTCCGTTTTTGTTTTCAGTTCCTCTTTTTCAGGTGTTATAACACAGTAATTATATCAGACAGACACATGCCCTGATCTCTTTTACTCCAGAAGACATACGGCTGCTCAAAAATATAATCATTTAAAATGTAAAATGAATGAATTCTTATATTTTCCTGGAACTCATCATGTTTTGGTCAAAATTTTACCAAACGTCGTTTTTTTTTTTTTTTGAATGTATAGACTTTAAATATATTCACACCTAAGATATCTTTTCAAAAATGGTTAGACTAGAGTGTATATGGTTATACATATTTATAAAAATGCATAACCCATTATAGCCATGTTTATGATGCATTATGAATTGTGATTATAATACGTTATAAGCTGTGCTAAATATAACATCAATGTTAAAGTAGTATACAGCATATCTATCGTTAATAATATAGTCCCACAATGACAAAGTCACTTTACTTGGAACACACAAAGACCTGTTATAATGCATTATATAAGTGTCTATAACTAATATCATAAATTATACTTTTCACAAGACAAGTATAATTCATGAGCAGTTCAAAATAATTAAATCATTATTGAGTGTATGTTTATATATATATATATATATATATAAATATATATTGCCTATTAATGAATGCATTATATATTATATCACAGTTCATAATGCATAATAAACAAGGTTTTAATGAGATATACGTTTTTTTTCTAAATATGTACAGTATAATGCTGTTTATAATGCCTTATGAATATATTACAATCTGTTATAGGTATGTTTTATGTTTTATAGTCTTATAGAGATGACATACATAGAAAGTTTTACCTGATTTTGCTTTAAGGCCATATTGTCCACCCTTATTTCACACTTCACAAGTCACTCATGCTCAAACACACACACACATTTACACACACCATAACCCATTTTAGCCAAGTTTATGATGCATTACGAATTGTGATTATAATTCGTTATAAGCTGTGCTATATATAACATGTATGTTAAAGTAGTATACAGCATATCTATCATTAATAATATAGTCCCACAATGACAAAGTCTGTGACTTTACTTGAGGCCCACAAAGACCTGTTATAATGCATTATATAAGTGTCTATAACTAATAACATATATTCAAGACAAGGTTAATTCATGAGCAGTTAAAATTATTACATAATTATTAAGGGTATGTTTATATATATTGCCTATTAATGAATTCATTATATATCACAGTTCATAATGCATAATAAACATGGCCATAATGAGATATACATTTTTTTTTCTAAAGATGTACAGTATAATGATGTTTATAATGCCTTATGAATGTATTATAATTTGTTATAGGTATGTTTTGTGTTTTATAGTCTTATAGAGATGACATACATAGAAAGTGTTACCTGATTTTGCTTTAAGGCCATATTGTGCACCCTTAACTCACAGTTCACAAGTCATTAATGCTCAAACACACACACACACACACACACACACACACACACACACACACACACACACACACACACACACACACACATTTACACACACCATAAGCTGTGCTCTATATAATATGTGTGTTAAAGTAGCATACAACATATCTATCATTAATAATATAGTCCCACAGTGAAAGTCTGTCACTTTACTTGGAGCGCAAAAAGACTTGTTATAATACATTATATAAGTGTCTATAACAAATATCATATATTCAAGAAGAGTATAATTCATGAGCAATTCAAAATAATTACATAATTATTGAGGGTATGTTTATATATATATATATATATATATATATATATATATATATATATATATATATATATATATATATATATATATATATATATATTGAGGGAATGTTTATATATATATATATATATATATATATATATATATATATATATATATATATATATATATATATATATATATACGGCTATTAATGAATGCATTATATATTATATCACAGTTCATAATGCATAATAAACATGGCTATAATGAGATAAATAGGTATGTTTTATGTTTTATAGTCTTATAGAGATGACATTCATAGAAAGTGTTACCTGATTTTGCTTTAAGGCCATATTGTGCACCCTTAACCCACAGTTCACAAGTCACTCATGCTCAAACACACACACACATTTACATACACATTTACACACACCTTTACACACACACACACACACACACACACACACACACACACACACACACACACACACACTGAAAGACCCAGGGGAGTGCTCTATTGCTCTTGGTTTATCACTGTCCAGTGTGCAGTTGGCCACAGTAATTAGAAAAGCTCGGACATGCATTTGCAGTGTCCTGCTTAGGGCCGGATCACCAATAACAGCATTTATTGTTTTCTAATCAGGCCCCCTTCGGCTGCTCCAATCACTCAGTAAATAATGGAGATGTCAATACTCCCAGGCCCGTGACTGGCCCGGACCCCCGCGCCCGCTCGCCTATAAAAGCCCCTCATTAATCACCTCTTACGTCTGAAAAGAGTTAAAACTGTCACTCGCTGAAAACCCGGCCCACTAAAATCCCTCCACCGCTGACCATCCGCCGAGGCCTTTCTCTCCTCATCAGCGGCCCAGCAGCGCGAGTCCCCCCCCCCCCCCCGTAACCGCGAGAGCACTTCAATTGATTAGCGCATTCACAACCAACCGCGACCAGCTCGCGAATTACTCCACTAATTCTACACCCGCCAATTTACCCCCACCCCAACAACCTCATCAGGTACCTCCGCTCCACAGAGCACACACCGGGGTAAACCCAGTGACTTAACCTACCGGCGTCCCCCCAACCCCCCGTCCCATCCATCCATCCATCCATCCATCCATCCATTCATCCCCCGCACAGGGACACGGTCAGGGGATGTGATGTGATGTGATGTGATTTGATGATGCTGTTTATCACTCATTGGCAGGTGATTGGGGGACATTGTGGTGATAGTGTCACTGATGAGACATTGTTTGCCGTTAAAAAAATAAAATAAAATAAAATAAAAACAAGACAATGCCTCTCAGACTGTGAAAAAATTGGTTAATTATTTTGCACCCTTTAGATCTGATTTTATTTTTACAAACTACCGTATTTTTTAGACTATAAGGTGCATCTAAAATCCTTTAACACTTTAACAGCCCAGGATTTTTGTCAAAAAGCTTAACTTTAATTGTAATAGAAAATATAAAAATATATATATATATTAAAGTAAATCTGCTAATGACAAAATATTATGAATAAAATCATAAAATTGGCTTTTTCCTGTACCTTATTTTAAAATCAATATTTTCCTGAATACAAATCAAACAGTTCATGTCCTACAAAACTTTAGTTTCGTTAAGTTTGTCTATTTTTTACGTCTTTATTTTCAAACCTGCAGAATTTAGGTTGATTCCTGATTCCTGTTACTGATCTGGAATTATTATATATGTATAATATAAGTGGAGAAGAGAGAAAACAGGCAGCTTCTCCTTTCATTCAAATTCCTTAAATTTTCAGAGTGTAAATAAGTTACTAACACTATTTTACTGCAGACAAAAAAAAATGTTTTGTATCACCTACACCTGTAGCCCGTATAAGGGACAAGGTATTTTAAGGGGATGTATGAATTTTTGAGTAATACTTAACGCAATGGGTCCAAATATCAAATATCGGCCCTTTGAGTCAAATTATTGGAAATCTAAGCTTACTGTAAATAACTGTGAGCACCTTTACTCACCCAAATAAACACCAAAAGTTTATTTTGGTGAGAAATCTGTGTAGATTAACATCCAGCGCTCATTTCCCTTTGAAAGAATTACAGTTTCATTTACTTGTGTGCTTAGAAGGGCCCCCTATTACCGGCCACCTTACATTTCGTAAAAAAAAAAAAAAAAAAAAACTATACTAACTGATGAAAAAAGAAAAAAAAAAAAAAAAAAAAATATATATATATATATATATATATATATATATATATATATATATATATATATATATATATATATACCTAAGCTTTTATTTTAATAATAACAACTCTTAACAAACTATTGGTGGCTGATAATGTGTGTAATAATTTGTATTCTGTATGACATCGCATTTGTCCTCTGATTACATCACAAAAACTTGGTGACGCCCTTGTTGTATTATAAGGCACGTTAAGCGTGGTACACACGACATTTGGCAGTGTTAAATCAACACCGTTAGTGTTAAATTATCACTGAGAGTGTAAAGTTTAACACTAATAAGTGTTAATTTAACACTAACAGTGTTGATTTATCACTGCCAAATTTCCTGTGTATACAGTGTGGTATATAGTGCGGTATACAGTGAATAGCTCTATTTGAGTAATGTTCTAATTCATATTATGAGAAGCAAGAACTACTCAAATAAATAAAGAAGGTCTGTCAATTAAAAAAAAATAAAAATAATAATAAAAAGACCATTAAAAATGTAATGGTGAAACTGGCACTCATCAGGACCTCCCTAGGAAAGGAAGAGCAAGAGTTCTCTCCGTTGAGTATGTTTTGCTATTTTGGTTTGTTAAACACTTTTAAGTTACTACATGATCTCTTACTGTGTTCCTTCATAGTCTGGATGACTTTTAATAGTACTTTTAATTCAAAAACTATAGAATGTGCCTACAAACCATTGACTGGTACGTGTATAAAATGTAAAAAAAAAATAAAGCACATGTTTTATTTAAAATCTCAGGCAATGTTTGCATATATTTTCTTGATAAAAAGCACCACAACTTACCAAACCACCAAATTATGGAAGTACTGTACCAGATGATGTCATGACGTATAGGAAGGATAAGAATAAGCTAGGGATGCCCTGTAGGCAGATGCGTAGCTAATGGGTTCACGATGTGGAGAAATAGGAGAATAAATAACTAATTAAAGGCCAAAAACCAGACTCAGAAAGTGGGGGTGAGAGACAGAGTCAGTCATCTTCTCTTTTCCTCTCTTTCAAACCCTTCGCCAAATGGAGAGAACCCAATCTAAACAACGGTTTATATAAAACCCTAAATCTCATTAGGCCCGGGCAGGAGGAGGACGCAACTGTTTGACAAGGGAAAATACTGAATCACTTCCTGTACAGCAACACAGCAACTTTCATGTGGTGCAGGGCCTAATTAAGGGGAACATTTTTGGAGGGTTAGCAGCGGCATTAAAAAGCCCAGACACGCCATAATTCATAGGACAGGATCTGAGGCAGCAGGCAGTAAAGCGCCCTCCGCACTCCGCCCACCGCTGGGACAACAGCACAACGTAGCCGACATCACTCTCCATCCGACATGACAGAAATACGGCCGGGGAACATGCACCCCATCACCGAGATTTAGGAGTCTTGTTTAGTGGCGTTAGCTCTCCGGGCTCCTCCACACGGCCATGTTTTCAGTGAGTTTTAACATACCCACATCCACCCACATCCACCCACATCCACCCAGATCATCCCAGACCCTCCCAGATCCACCACATTCAAACGTCTCAGCCTCTAATAATTATACAAATAATTAAAAAAAAAAAAAACATCTGTGAGCTACCAGCGTCCCACTTGGTAGTTTTGTCATATTTTTGTGAATATAATGACCTGCTAATGAAAATTCCTGCTGTTATTTTAAAGCTCCACTAGGTAGGACTGAGATTTGGTGCTCGTGGGCTCCCCCTACAGTTGTAGAATGTAATAAATGTTTCAGGCGGATTTTAGTTTCTCTTTCTCGTTTTCTGGCTTTCACAGACATATTCGTTCCCTTTCCAGCTTCTGCCAGAGTGTCTGTGTGTTAGTTTGTAAAGAATGAACCAGTAGTCCTTGTAGAACTGTTAGAACTAAAGGTCGGAAAGCAGGTCGCAGTTCTCGCGAGCGTTGGTCGCGGCCACTTCAGAAAACTTACAGAGTCTGATTTGAGTTCAGAGGAGCTCCGGCACAGACACGAGAGCACCGCTATTCCTCCTATTACACCTCAATGCAGCGCTGCAGTGAGTTTCAAGCTGTAATTTTACTTCTTTAAAAAGAGAAAAAAAATCAAGGAAATCCTACCTAGTGGGGCTTTAAGTAAAACAAAAAACTTGCTACCTGGATTTATCTAAGGAAACAGGTACAAGCTGGCAAAAAGTTATTTAACCCTGACTGGTGCAATGAGTTGCTTCTCATTTCTTAAACAACCATGTGAAAAGACACTGTGATCCTGTGGTGGTGGAAAAAAAAAGTCAGTTTGTTTGAGAAGGGACAAATCATTAGTGTGCACCAATCAGAGAAAACATCTAATGAGATTGAAGCAGAAACTACTAAAATCTAAAATCAGGTTAAGAACTGTCCAAAACATTTTTAAAACCTAGAAGGATAGTGGGGACCCATCGTCTTCGAGAAAGAAATGTTGGAAAAAAGTCCTGAATGAATAAACTTTTGGTGAAATGAAATTAGAGAAAATTGGCAGTAGAATTTAAGGACTGGTCTTGGATTAAAATTAGAATTTGGAACAAGAATCAGAGTGATAGTTAGATTTAGGTCTTGAACTGGGGTTGGGATTAGGATTAGAGACAGGGTTTTTTAGACTAGATTTAGGTTTTAGACTGAGGCTATAGTTAGGTTAAATTTTTGGACAGAGGTTAAGATTATGATTATGATGTGGACTGATTTTAAGATAAGGATTACGATTTGGACTGAGGTTAAGGTTAGGGTTAGGGTAAGGATTAAGGCTAGTATTATGATTAGAGACAGGGTTTTAGATAAGACTTAGATTTTTGACTGAGATTTTGGTTAGTATAAGGATTTGGACTGAGGTTAAGATTATGATTATGATTTGGACTGAGGTTAAGATTATGGTTATGATTTGGTCTGAGGTTAAGATTATGGTTATGATTTGGACTGAGGTTAAGATTGTGGTTATGATTTGGACTGATGTTAAGATTAGGGATTATGATTTGGACTGAGGTTAAGATTAGAATCATGATTTGGACTGAGGTTAAGATTAGGATTATGATTTGGACTGAGGTTAAGATTAGGGATTATGATTTGGACTGAGGTTAAGATTGTGGTTATGATTTGGACTGAGGTTAAGATTAGGGATTATGATTTGGACTGAGGTTAAGATTAGAATCATGATTTGGACTGAGGTTAAGATAAGGATTATGATTTGGACTGAGGTTAATATTGTAATTATGATTTGGACTGAGGTTAAGATTAGGATTAGGATTTGGACTAAGGTTAAGATTAGAATCATGATTTGGACTGAGGTTAAGATCAGGGATTACGATTTGGTCTGAGGTTAAGATTATGGTTATGATTTGGACTGAGGTTAAGATTAGGGATTATGATTTGGTCTGAGGTTAAGATCATGGTTATGATTTGGTCTGAGGTTAAGATTAGGGATTATGATTTGGTCTGAGGTTAAGATTATGGTTATGATTTGGTCTGAGGTTAAGATTAGGGTTTATGATTTGGACTGAGGTTAAGATTATGGTTATGATTTGGACAGAGGTTAAGATTAGAATCATGATTTGGACTGAGGTTAAGATTAGAATCATGATTTGGACTGAGGTTAAGATTATGATTATGATTTGGACTGAGGTTAAGATTAGAATCATGATGTGGACTGAGGTTAAGATTAGAATCATGATTTGGACTGAGGTTAAGATTAGAATCATGATTTGGACTGAGGTTAAGATTGGGATTATGATTTGAACTGTTTAAATGAAAGAACCACTCAAAATAAAGTATAACCCCATATGTTATCACACTGCAGTGGAATTATGGGATGTTACGTACATTCTGAATGGTCTACCTCATAGTTTGATGAAGTCTACGATAAAATCAGACGAAGAAGCAGCTGAAACGGATGATAAAAACAGTGAAGCTGTTCTATCTTAGTGGTTGGACATACTGTACAAGATCAGATGCTGGATAAATGTGTTCGTTTCGAGGGGTTAGCCACGCGGCGGCATTGCTAGCAGCTGAATGTAAATTAGAAAGCTGTTTAGTAAGTGGATGTCTTAAGCAGACCCTTCAATTATCGCTCGGCTTATTTCAACGTTTATCTCCTCCCCAGATAAAGATCTTCGCTATCCCTCGTTCTTCCGCACTTTCCTCTCCTGACGTGATGTGGCAGCAGCATACCAAACCCAACAACCGATGCCTAATAGCGCCAGGAAACCGATGAAAAAAAAAACAAGCCATTTCCTCTGTGCTCCTCTCCCGGCCCTCCCCCTCCCCCCGCCTCCATGATGAACACACAAATGGTGACGGCTGAAGCAGAAAACCATTTCTCAAGCTAAATGCCACGCGGCTACGTAGCACGCCGTTCACTTCAGAACCGAGCGCCGCTCGCTGCTCGCTGTCACACAACAAAGAGGCCGTGAGGCGGCGGGGTCAGCCAGCGTAGCCACGACGCTGCTAAAACTGCTTTTCAGTTCTAGTCCACTGGGGTTGCCAAAGCGTGCCGCTAACATAATTATCACGACAAGACCACAGTGACTACCGGCTACAGCACTGCTTCAGTTACGGTTGGTTAATACCAGCGAGGTCCAAGCATGACCTGAAATCTGAGAGACGACTTTCGCTTCAATTCCAGATTTAAATGGTGTCAAAACTTCAAATACAAGGTTTTAGCTTGAAGGCAACAATGGCAACCCTAGAATTAAGAGAGCACTTCATTTTCTGAATCAGTTTCTCTGAGTTTGCTATTTTATAGGTTTATGTTTGAGTAAAATGAACATAGTTGTTCTATTCTATAAACTACAGACAACATTTCTACCAAATTCCAAATAGAAATATTATGAATTTTCTGCATTAATTTGCTGAAATAACGACAAAAAGATGCGGAACTTTCAAACCTCAACAAGTTCATATTCATAAAGTATGAAGAAAGTTCAGAAATCGTTATTATTTGGTTGAATAACTCTGTTTTTAATCACAGTTTTTTTTTTCATGCATCTTGGCATCATGTTCTCTTCCTCCACCAGTCTTACACACTGCTTTTGGATAACTTAATGCTGCTGTAATCCTGGTGCAAAAACTTCAAGCAGTTCAGCTTGGTGGTTTGATGGCTTGTGGTCATCCGTCTTCCTCTTGATTATATTCCAGATGTTTTTTGTAGTGTGCCTGACTGTTTTCAGTGTCTGTCTAGGTTGTATTTAGTCAGTGGGGCACCTGAGTTTTCCATTGCTAAGATAGCAATACGCCGTAGAGTTACGATGTAGATATATTCACAAGCACTGTTGCTATTTTTATGACTGTTGGTGGAGTGTAAGATTGGGCCCTAAATTCAATTGAATTGTTTTTTGATGTTGGAACTGCAACTGACATTAGGTGAGGTCAGTCATTGGAGAGGGTAATAATGTGATAGTAATGTGCTTAAAACGGTTAAAAAAGGATAAAAAAAAAACAATCTGTTGTTTTTATATATCAGTTGTAGTGCTTTGTCAAAGCTATTAGCTACAATATGTATGCATGCACACACATAAGGTCCTATATGCACCTGTACTCATATTTAACGCAATATAAATGTTTTTTTAGCCATTAAATTCTGTATATATATACAGTTTCTATCATTTGTATGACTCTGAACACAGTATCGTCATTGTTACCCCCGTTAAAGGTGGCACACCACTGGTATGATAGTATGTAATGCTACCCGGCGATGACCACTTTGCGATTTTGATTAACTGCATTCCTCCGTAACCCCTTATGTGTAATGGGGCTACTTTTCAAAATGAAAGCTTACCTCAGAGAACGTCCAGCACTCTCGCCTCTCTCGCTAAGCACCCTTCACCTCTGTAGGGGTATTTCGGTGACCCTGTCCCAGCCTGGCCAGCTGCCGTCCCTGCGCGAGAGGCTGGATCGATGGAGGCTTTCAGTCAGCCTCGCCATCCATTCCCTCTCGTTAATGACAGCCATAATTCACACGACTGGGAAATATATATATAAATATTTCACCTCCGAGCTGTGACCTTTCTGTCTGCTGGCTGACAGCTCAGGGGGAAAAGGTGTCAATTAATGACATTTAGAAATTTCATATCACTCTCAATAACCCTGAGATTTTTAAGGGGGGACTATTGAAGGGTGGGCCGGGTGCTCATCCAGGGCAGAGCAACTTTCATGAGGTAAGATGGCAGCCAAGGAGAGCCATTAACGTCACCCCTTCCCGTGCAATCGCTCCAGACTCGGGTCAGCATTAAATCTAATTGATCATGGTGATTGTCGTGGGGTGATAAATTCCTCATCACAGTTTTCCCATTTAAATCAGATTCTCCATCAAGCCTCCAGCCTCATTTGGCTTGACTTGGGGAATAAAAAAGGGCTTAGGACTCGAGAAATATTGCTTTACTTCACTTCCCTTCGCTTCACTGTCAAAACGAAGCTGTTCTGGACTCTTTTTAGACTCTTTAAGGGAACCGAAGAGCATGTACGAACAATTTTTTGACATTTTTGGCTTCATAAAGAACCATTTTGGTCAAACAAATGCACACAAACTTGTCAAAAGTCATGAAAATATGGTACAAATAAGAGTGCAAATTGACTGTGGTTGAGAATTTCCACACTTGTGTAAGTTGCTGGAAATTATCCTGTGACGGAGGCTCAACAATGGCTAGAATTCTCTTGACTTTGGGAATAAAAAAGGGCTTAGGACTTGAGAAATAATGGTTTACTTCCCTTCGCTTTATTGTCAAAGCGAAGCTGTTCTTGACTTTTTTTAGGCTTTTCGAGGAAACCAAGGAACCTGTACGAACAATTTTGGACATTTTTGGCTGTATTTAGAACCATTTTAGTCAAACAGATACACACAAAATTGTGTGAAAAATTGTGAAAATAAGGTACAAATAAGGGTTTAAATTGATAATGGTTGAGAATTCCCACACCTTTCACACCCACACGTATAAATTGTGAGGTCTTATCTTGTGAAGGAAGATGAACAATGGCCAAATTCTCATGGCAAAGCAACCACCTTGCTTGACTGTGGGCAAATGCACAGTTGTCTTGGGACTGCTCATCAATGTTAAGTGTTTATATCAAATAATGCAAAGTAAACTGGTTCATATTCATAACGTTTTAAGAGTTTAGAAATCACTATTTGGTGAAATAACCCTGATTTTAATCATAGTTTTCATGCATTTTGGCATCATGTTCTCCTCCACTAGTTGTACACACTGATTTTGGATAACTTTATGCCGCTTTACTCCTGGTGCAAAAATTCAAGCCGTTCAGTTTGGTTTGATGGCTTGTAACCATCCATCTTCCTCTTGATTATATTCCAGAGGTTTTCAATTTGGCAAAATTAAAGAAACTCATAATTTTTAAGTGGTTTCTTATTGTTTCGGATTTTAAATTGAATTTCTGAAATAAAGTAACTGCAAGTGCAAAGGTCTTGGGGTACCTTGTAGCTGGATATCTACAGGGGTTGGACAATGAAACTGAAACACCTGGTTTTAGAGCACAATAATTGATTGTGGTGACGGACAGTTCTGGTGGAAACAGGAGAGTTGAGGTGCACATTGAATTCTGCGTGATTTGATCAGCCGTGGTTTTATGTTTTTTGGATACAATGCGGGTTAGCACCTGAACATCCCTTTCAGACAGCTTCCTCTTACAGCGTCCACAGTTAATCCTGTTGGATGTGGTTGGTCCTTCTTGGTGGTATCTCGCTGACATTACCCTGGATACCGTGGCTCTTGATGCATCACAAAGACTTGCTGTCTTGGTCACAGATGCTCCAGCAAGACGTGCACCAACAATTTGTCCTCTTTTGAACTCTGGTATGTCCCCCATAATGTTGTGTGCATTGAGCAGAACTGTGCTCTTACCCTGCTAATTGAACCTTCACACTCTTCACGCTCTTACTGGTGCAATATTGTGCAATTAATGAAGATTGGCCACCAGGCTGCTCCAATTTAGCCATGAAACCTCCCACACTAAAATGACACAAAACGCAAAACACCAAAACTGATGTATATAACTCCAGTATCTAAAACCTGAGCTTGACCACGAGCGCTACACTACATGGTATCCAGCTCCTGGTTTTTGAACCTGTCCCCTCGGTGACAGGCTCGCTCGGGCTGCATCCCAGAGGATCTGGAACACGGTGCAATCTTGCACGGATCAGCTGCACATTACCGCGCTATCATCTTGTTCACATATGAGAGCGGTGACACAAAGCCGAGCCCCCCACCTCCACCACCTCCCCTCACCCCACCTCCCCTCTCGCTCTCTGTCAATCTCTCCTCTCCCTGCTGCTCTTTCCATTCCACTCAAATGCTAGATCTGTTCCGTATCAGTGCCACTGGGCCCGCGGTTGAATATCAGTCCCATTCAAATCGGGGAGTAAATAGCTGTGGGGTGACATAACCTTTCTTGTAGAGCCCGGCTGCACCGTATACAAATAATTGAAGCCCTTGACCCTGTCTCACTGCATACAGCTGTAAGTACAAACCTGACATTTTGATACCGCTCCTGGGCCCTTTCCCCCCCCACTTGTTATTTTTCTATTTCAATAATCCATGACGGGCAGCGGGAAAAAGAGAAGGCAGAACGGAGCAGGGAAAGCGTGAATGATTAAGACTGTCAAACTCAAATAATGTCCTTCCAACGAGCAACATAAATCTGCTTTTGTGACATTTCCCAAGCTGACGGGAGGCACGCGTGTGGCTAACTTCCATCATACGTCTCACGTCATGATATATATACATATAAAAACGTGCTTATTTATCAGCGATTGCTTATCTGTTAGCTTTTAGCTTTTGCACATTTTTGCAGTAGAGCCATTGGTACCACTTTAAAATAAGACGACCTTTATATAGGGTTTATAAATGGTTTAGTTTATTAATGGTTACTAATTAGGTTATAAATGCCTTAAAAATCATTAATAATCAGTTATAACACATACATAGAAATGTACATAGACCCGTTGTTGGCCAAATAGTGGACACACAGCCACATAACTGATTATTAATGATTTTTAAGGCATTTACAACCTAATTAGTAACCATTAATAAACGAATTGTAAACCATTTATAAACCCTTTATAAAGGTAGTCTTATTTTAAAGTGGTACCGAGCCATTGTATTCACTAGTCGACTACTTATTCAAAAAGTCCAAAGTCAGTGTGGTGTTTTCCAGGAAAATCTTTTATAGAGATGTGGATTTCATTTTCTAGCAGGACGTGGCACACTTATTAATCAGTGATTTCTTATCTAGCTAGCTTCTGTGGTTTGCACCCTTTTGCAGTATATTCATTGTACTTCACTAGTTAGCTATTTATAAAAAAAAAAAGTAGTCGGGAGCTAGTCAGAAATACCATAGCGAATCCTGAAGCTGAAAGAAATTTGGGAAGTTGCAACTTTAGTCCTTTATTTAGCATTTTATTGTCATTTAAGCTGATTAACACACTTCAATGTCAGTACAAAGCCAAGCCCTCTGCTGACAACTGTTAAAGAGATGCAGGTTTCACTTGGCACACTGCCCACACTGCCAAAAGTACCAATTGGTCTTATATAATATTCAAATTTTCAGAGATTTTTGGGATTGTCATTCATTTTTTGGGTTTCATACAGGACTTACAGCAGGACTTGGCACACTGCCAAAAGTACCAATTGGTCTAATATGGCTTCGGGCAGTGTTTTGGGCAGATTGCTATATTATATTTTTTGCATTTGGGCCAGAATCAGTCCTATATTTTGAGCGGAGTCGGGTCAATACAACTCAGACGTTATGTTTGGTCTTCAGCTTGGAAATGTTATTTTTTTGCTACACCTTGAAACAGAAATTTGCTTGATTGGTGTACATCAACTATTGCATTTTCATGTCGGATGGAATAATTTTTACGTTTAACTTTCCTCTCCAACACTGCATGCAGCCAGTGAAGCCCCTGCTCTCCTGATATGCCTCAGGCAGTATTTTGAGCTTTTATAACAATTTGGGACTAGTAGTAGTGAGGGGTGTTGACAGAAGTGGTTCTAGTAGATTTCTGTATTACACTTTGCAACCGGGGTGTTGGCCCAAGCAGTTTAAGCATATATGTACCTTTATTATACTCAGCAACTGGGGTTTTGGAACAAGCAGTTTGGGCAGATTGCTGTATTATACTCTTCAACCGGGCTGTTGGCCCAAGCGGTTGGGGCAGATTGCTTTATTATACTCTGCAACCGGAATGTTGGATACAATCAATTTGAGCAAATTGCTCTGTTACTGTGTATTCTCCAACTGTGTTGTTGGCACGAGCAGTTTGGGCAGATTGCTCTATTATATTCTGTGACCGGGGTGTTGGCCCAAGCAGTTTTGGCAGATTGCTGTATTCTACTCTTGCTACACCTTGAAACAGAAATTTGCTTGATTGGTGTACATCAACTATTGCATTTTCATGTTGGATGGATTAATTTTTACATTTAACTTTCCTCTCCAATGCTGCATGCAGCCAGTGAAGCCCCTGCTCTCCTGATATGCCTCAGGCAGTGTTTTGAGCTTTTACAACAGTGTGGTAATAGGATGCGGTGAGGGGATGTTGGCAGAAGTGGTTCGGGCAGATTGTTGAATTACACTTTGCAACCGGGGTGTTGGAACAAGAAGTTTAAGCACATATGTAACTGTATTATACTCAGCAACCGGGGTTTTGGAACAAGCTGTTTGGGCAGACTGCTGTATTATACTCTGCAACTGGGGTTTTGGCACAAGCAATTTGGGCAAATTGCTCTATTACTGTATATTTTGCATCCATGATGTTGGCACAAGCAGTTTGTGGAGATTGCTTTATTATATTCTGCAACTGGGGTGTTGGCACAAGTGGTTTGGGTTGGCTTTCTGCAATTGGGCCAGAATCGGGCCTATATTCTGAGCCGAGACGGGTCAACGCAACCGAGTGTTTGCCAAAGCATTTTGGGCAGATTGCTGTATTATACTCTGCAACTGGGGTGTTGGCACAAGCAGTTTGGGCGGATTGCTTTATTATATTTTTTGCATTTGGGCCAGAATCGGGCCTAAATTTTAAGCAGAGTCGGGTCAATACAACTCAGACATTGTGTTTTGTATTCTGCTTTAAAATGTTATTTTTGCTACACCCAGAAACTTGAAATTTGCTTGATTTATGTACATCAAATATTGCATTTTCATGCCGAATGGATTAATTTTTATGTGTAACTTCCCTCTCCAACACTGCATGCAGCCGGTAAAGCCCCTGCTCTCCTGATACGGCCTCAGGCAGTGTTTTGAGCTTTTATAACAATGTGGTAATAGCATGCGGTGATGGGTGATTTGGAACATTTAGAGATTGAAAAGTCAATGCGTCCTATTTCTAGAATGTGCTGCGGCGAGCACATAGTAACGGGAGGGAGTCATTTTGGACTGACAGCTATCGATGCTGCCGGCTCATCTGCCGAGCTGCAGAGCACCGTTAACACGTCCCGAGAAAGGATGCACTTGTTTTTCCCTGCATTGACTGGCCTGCGGTTCAGTCGATGGTTATCACTTACTATATTCGCTCATTATAATATCAGCCCCGACCGCCTCCCCCTCCCCTCGCCGCCCCCCGGCCCCCCCTCGTCTCCGGCGTTCCCGTTTTAATCATCGGGCCGAGTTGGCTCACTGTCGCATCCCGGGAATTTATACCCCATCCACCTCATTTGCATATTGCCTAATATGGACAATTCCAATTGAGGGTGTCACTGATAGCCCACGTGTTTCATGGCTATTATCATGCACAATACACAGATAAGAGCAATGAAGTTAATTCCTGACCTTAAGCTTCATTCGTCGCGGCCCGAGTCATTTCTCACTTCGTTCTGATCTGCGATCGTTTTTTAATCCCGATGCTATTGTTTATCACCGATGTGTAATTTAAGACTTAACAAAGGTCTCGTTTAGTTTTTTTTTTTTTTTGCTTAAAATCTCCTTGTTTGTCCTTGTTTAGTTTACAATGCCTATAAAAGAAATACATATTTAATTTAAAACATTACAAAACAGCAAAAACAACCAAATTTATCAACGATTTGCACAATTTAATATGTATATTGTGTAAAGTTATGTGTAATTGCATGTTTATCCTCATTAAAGGCACAATCCACAATTTTACCAAATTGAAAACCTAATGATCACAAGCCATCAAACCGAGCTGAACTGCTTGAATTTCTGTACCAGGAGTCTAAAGCATAAAGTTATCCAAAAGCAGTTGTATAAAACAAACCAGGGTTATTCCAACAAATATTGATTTCTGAACTCCTAAAACTAATTTATGAATATGAACTAGTTTTTCTTTTTGCATTATTTGAGGTCTGAAAGCTCTGCATCTTTTTTTTTTTTTGTTATTTCAGTCATTTCTCATTTTCTGTAAATAAATGCTCTAAATGACAATATTTTTATTTGGAATTTGGGAGAAATGTTGTCTGTAGTTTATAGAATAAAACAACAATGTTCATTTTACTCAAACATAAACCTATAAATAGTAAAATCAGATAAACTAATTCAGAAACTTAAGTGGTCTATTTTTTTTTTTAGAGCTATACATATGAATATATACATGAATATATACATAGTGAAATGAGGAGGCGAGGGCAATTGTGTGTCCACCCCATACCATGATGCAGCCCCGGTTGGTCCCAGCTGGCCCTGGTTGGACTTCCTCAGCCTTTAATCGGGGATAAACACTAACAGTGCAAAGCAAAAAGGACACAAATACTAAACAACTTAGAGGCCCAATGCAATGTTCTTTTAAGTATATATATATATATATATATATATATATATATATATATATATATATATATATATATATATATATATATATGTATATTCAAAGTAATAATATATTTTTTTAATCAAGCCCTTCAAGTACTTGGCTACATTGCAAATTTGGGTTAATTGATTGATCGACTGATTGCTTGACTGATTTATTGATAATCAAATAGTTAAACGCAGCCTTAAAATGCAGCTGCAGCGTCAAAATAAAATAAGAGCATCTTAAAAACACTGAAGCTGAAACCTGAACTCATTCATAGCTCTTAAGATTCTGACGAGGATGAAACCAAAACTTTACATGAAGCGATACTGTTCATAATTGAATAATTGTCAGATATGGGTCAAATTAAAAAGATAATGTGATTGACCTAAAATCATAAAGATTGTATTTCACATGCTATGAGAACTTAGGCAAGAGCCTAATTATTTAGTATATTTCTGCTAATACAGCATGAAGACTAAAGAACATCATGTCTTCTGTTGGGAAAATGTTGGGATATTGATGCTTCATAAAAAAAAAAAAAGATTCAGAAACTGAATGAATGTATTAAAAAAACAATATTAACAAAAAATCCAAATTATATCATATTAATCGTGATTTAATTTATAAATGCAATAAAAATAAAAATCCTCCAGCAGGGTAAACAGTGTTTACAGTCGCTGTAACTTCACAGAGAGCTAACAGGAGGGGTGGTGGATTCTGCCGTTTTGAGCGTTAGCATATTTCATGAGTACCTTAGGCCATAACATCCTGGCTCCCCCTCTTCGTTTTCCTCCCCATCCCCTCCTCCCTCCTTCCTCTCCCTCTTTAATTCTGCCCTGTTGTGATAAACAGCTGCCATCAGTGTGAAATATTAATGGCGGGGGCTGATTTGGGGTGTTGAAGAGTGTCATTCATTTGCCTTTTAATCTACTGGCAGAAAAATGAAAACGGCTCGTCTCCCACGCTTTCGGCGCCTCAAAGACCTCCCAAAGTCAGCCACTTCCATCCACTCGCTCCTCCACAGCTGGATTTTTGGGGGGGTTCTTGAAGAGGAGGAGAAAAAAAAAGATTAACTCTACACAAATTTAAGCAATCGATCCTTAATCGAAACTTAAAAGTGTTAAAAACAAACCAAAATACTCTTTGAAGAAGTATTTAGGCACTCTTTTATATGGGGAGCTGTTTGTTAACTTGCGGTTTCTTAGGCTGGTAACTCTGATGATCTTATCCTGTACAACAGAGGGAACTCACGCTCTTCCTTTACTGGTGTGGTCCTGATGAGAGCCAGTTTCATCCATGCATTTGAGGATACTTTTAAAAATGCTGAAAAAATACTTGTACTCTTAAAAATGCTGTAACCTGAACTCATTCAAAGCTCTTAAGATTCTGATGAGGATGAAACCGAAACTTCACGTGAAGCGATACTGTGCAACAGAGGAAACGCTTGCTCTTTTTTTTTACTAAGGCACTCCTGATGAGAGCCAGTTTCATCATCAAAATGTTTTTGATGGTCTTTTCGACTGCACCTTGATAATATTTTCAAAGTTTTTTTTTTTTCGTTTTTTCTTTACTGATTGATTGATTAGTTCTTGCCATAATATAGTTTATAACATAAAAGCCATTCTAGATGACTCTACCTCATAAAATTCACTGAGACAGTGCCAAAATGTCATCTAAGCAAAAGTTGGTACTTTGAAAAATCTAAAATATACAACATATTATGGTTTGTTTAACAGTTTTTTTTTTGCATATATTTTTCTTCATACTTTCGATGATTACAATTTTTTTTTAAAGTAATGATAATTGCCATTTCTTCACACATCATCATATGTATCATATGTATGTTAAATATTTTTATAGTATTTGTTTCCTTCACATGAATGATGTCTTATTCTTTCGTACTTTTTGTAAGTAAAGTGGTTTTCTGTTTACCTACTAGGTTTTTAAATAAAAGTAATTTTATTTTCTTATTGTTCTAATTGTCTCCTTATTGGCTTTTCATCTTTCTTGTGTTTCTTCAGAAAATGCTTTATCTTGTATAGAAGTGCATGAACATCTCTTTGAAAAAAAAATGATGTGTGCTTAAAGGCAATATGAGTTGCAGTAAGATCTCTGTGTACTTTTCTCAATAAATTCTCTATGTGTAGAGCTTGGTTTTAGGGCTGATGGGTTAAATAGGATTGGGTGTAATTGGACTTGTCTGCAAGTAAAGAATTTGTTTAAGAAGTTCTGGACTATTTAAAGGCCCGTAATGAACAGTAATGTAGGCCTCCATCACTTTTCTACTTCTCTGCTTTTCAACTTTTCTCTTTTTCATAAGCATCTTCCTGTTTTCGCTTTTCTTCGTCTTCCGTTCTTCTTATTGTCTGATTATTGTCTTTCCCTCTTTTTCTTGTGTTGTCTTTTTCTTTGTCTCTGCAGAGAAAGCCGAGTTGAGAGAGAATACATCGCCAGCTGCAGAAAGGAGGAAGATTCATGATTAATGCGATTGCATTTATAATTCTGCTTAATAACGATCATAATTATTGCATTAATCATCGCACGCCATTGACAGCTTTTTTTTTTTTTTTGCAAATGGTGATCGTGCCCAAGCTGATATTATTAAAGTGTGAGGATATATTTTATTCAAAGCTTTCGATAAAGATGTCGCTCAATAGATAGGTACAGTACCTGCCCAGGAGAGAGAGAAGGGCGAGAGAGAGTAAGAGAATTAAGAGAAAGAGTAAAAGAAAGAGAGAAAAGAAAAAGAAAGAAAAGGAAGATTTATAACTCTGTTTAAACCCAAAGAAAATAAGCAGTTAAGACTCGCTCTGCCCCTTTGTCTAGATCTTAATAAGGGTATCTAATTAATATTTATGGCATAATTGCCTTTTTCCTTTTTTTTTAACGCTGGAAACGGAATAACAAGGCCGAAATACTGTTGTTGGTAATTAAGACAAACGCATTAATTATTAAAGATGCAAACATGTCAAGCAAGCATAACTAATTATTTGAGCGTGTTAACAGTTGTTTAATGTTAGCAGCCGATGAATTATTTAGTGTGCGCATGCCATTTTTGGACTGTTTGAAATGGGAAATGATAAGAGGGGTGAGGAAAGTCAGGGTCTCATTTGAAAAGAAGGAAAACAAGTCAGGCAACTTTTACACATTCCCCCCCTTTGCCCATTCCTCCCCCCGATGAATCCCAATGAAACCCAATGAAACCCACCAACCCCAAGCCCACCTATGTTAATAAACGCATCTCTGAGCTTTATTCGGAGAAGTTCACGGCCGGTATCAGTGGGCGTAGGAAAGCATTTGTCAAAACGTGTGGCGTGCCTCCCCTAGGGGGCGCAGAGGCATGACGTGAGGGGTGTACGTGACCGGGGGGAAATGAATGGATTAATAATAAATCAGAATTAATGGCTCAAAGTTGGGTTTATTCATTTTTCCCGCATTGGAAGAGTAAAAAACAAACCAGCTGCTTTTACTCTGAACATGGAAAAGAAGCTTCCTCTTCACTTTCAATAAAACACATAAGGCCATATTTCAGTCCATTTTCACAACCTACACATGCATCGTTTAAATAGCAATAGTGCTTGTGAATATATATTTACACTAATGGACATGGTTGTCTCTGGTGTATTGCTTGGTATCTTGGTAACGGAAAACATTACAGGTGCACCACTGACTGAATATAACCCAGAGGTCAGTTCCCTCTGCTGAGAAGCAGCGTGGGACATGTCCAGGTACTTTAGCTGCGCTGTTAAAATAGCAATCCGCCAAAGTCAGAGCTCACCTGCTTCTTAAAGGGAATGATGAGCAAATGACACTCTGATTGCTTTATTTTATGTTACGCTGTCACGCCCTTGCCCTGTTTCCCTGTGTTTCTGCGTTTCCCAGTGTGTTCCCCAGTAATTTTCTGTCACGTGTGTTTAATTTGTAGCTCCGCCCATCGTTACTTGTTTCCCCAGGTGTGTACTTCCTGTGTGTATATATATAGTCCCCTTATGTCTCTGTTTATTGGTCGGTCTTTGCACTTTCCTCCGTTGTTTGTCTCTCCACTCTCG
The DNA here is from genome assembly GCF_023375975.1 of Astyanax mexicanus. Lineage (NCBI taxonomy): Eukaryota > Metazoa > Chordata > Actinopteri > Characiformes > Acestrorhamphidae > Astyanax > Astyanax mexicanus. The sequence continues at coordinate 3,776,392 of NC_064430.1, forward strand.
TTTATTGCCCTAGTTTATTAAGCGTTGTTTGTCACTTTTTATTTCTTGTTTATTTCCTGATTTATTTCCTGGTTTATTATCTAGTCCTGTTTAGTTTATTTTCTGTCTAGTTTAGTTCCTCGTTGTTTTCCCTGTTTGTTATGTTTGCATTTTCTCTCGTTTGTTCCCTCTCAGTTTCTCTGTTTATTTGTTATTTATTTATTAAAGTTTGTCTTACCCTCTTTTACGTCCACCCCCTGCCTCCTGATCCTGACATACGCCCCAAATTAACCACACCCATGATTAATTAAGAGAATGAGTTCATGCTTGTTGTGAGTTTTGAGCTGTGCTAGGTGTACTTTTCCTGACGTTACGATAGCAAAGGCACACTGACACGCCCTAAAACAAGCTGTGCAAATGTAGTATATTTTCATTTCAATGGGAAATCTCTCTAGGTGCATCACCATAACTTTACATGTAAAAATAGTTTTGATTGGCCTGAGGTTGCTATAAGGGGGCGGGGCAGAGCATCAAAAAGTTTAAAGAAATCGGAAATTGTGAGCACGAACTGTGAAACTGATCACTTGAAATAAGGAAATTGGAAATTGCGATTATGACCTATGAATTTGATTTCTCAAATTTATTTAATCTCTGTATTTTTATATCCCTGCATCTACATTTCAGTGGCGAAAAAAAAAAAAAAAAAAATTAGTTGAATAAATTTGGAAGAGAAGTGGAAATTGCAGAAATTACAAAAATAAGTGTCAGCTAATTTTTTACAGTATTTCAACTAAATTAAACTCACCTCATTTTTTTAAGCTTATTTTGAGCAGTGGCATGGAAAAGTTTGAGAAAAACAAAACTGGTGTAGGTTAATATATGTGACTGTGTGTAATTGTATGTGTGTGTGTGTATAATTATATGTGTGTGTATATATGTGCATGTGTTTAGTGTTTTTCCGTACCGTTGGGGAAGTTCGGGGAAGCGTATTTGATGCTGCTGCTTTGTTGTGGGGCAGAGGGAGAGCTGTGAGACGGCCGGGGTAAACAAAAGTGACAGCCAACAATTTATTTAGTTACGTCTTAATTGTCACCTGATGCGCCCACAATCTGGAGCCCTGTGAAAAAAAAAAACCTGAAAAAAAATAAAAGAATAGAATAGAGCTCAGGTTTAGGTTTCCCTGCAGGTGTGAATCGGGGAGAGTGGTTGGTGGCGGCAGACGCGGTATGACTGTATATCTCTGTAAAAATTAAGAAAACACTTTAAAATGATCAGTTTCTCAGATGTTGCTATTTATAGATATGTTGTATCAAATAAAATAGATATGTTTATTCAAATAAAAATGTTGTCATTTAGAGCATTTATTTGCAAAGAATGAGAAAAAAATCAGTGTTTTCAGACCACAAATAATGCAAAGAAAAAAAATTCATAATCATTTAGTTTTCATGCATCTTGGCATCATGTTCTCCTCCACCAGTCTTACACACTGCTTTTGGATGATCTTATGCTGAATTAAATTTAGGACTGTACATTTAGGAATGTTTTAACTTCAATCCTATTCATATGTTGATGGATACATACAGTATTTTATATTTAGTTTAGTTAACTGTATTCATTATTATTATTATTATTATTATTATTATTATTATTATTATTATTATTATTATTTTAACATCCTAGTAATGTTTTTTTCTCTGAACTTTTCCTGATTTAATATTTTTATGTTTTAACTTCAGTTTAAGTTAAATAGTAATAGATAAATATTTTTTTATTCTTAATTCTAAATTCATGAATTAAATATACATTAAATAAATATTTTATTACATTGTTTAATGTTCATTTTCTGTTGTTATAATTATAAACATATAAAATGGAATGTATTACTAAAAATGTACCATTTGTATTAGTGTTTTTTTTTTTTTTTTTTTTTTTTTTTTTGGCAATGTTAGTTTATTTATTTATTTATTTATTTTTACATTTCCATAACATTAGGACAAGAGTTTTTTTTTTTTTTTTTAATGTTAAAAAACAGTAAAATGCAAAATATAATTACAAAATAAAATTATATAATAAATATTATATATAATTTATTATATAAATATTTAATTATAGAATAAAATTACATTTTATTACTGTAACATTGTTCGGTAACATTACTGAATATAAATCATTTTATCCATTATCTAATAGTTTAAAAAAATGTTTAAACTTTAATTTTGGATGCTGATAGATTGATATATAAGAGACAGGGGTACAAGTTAATTTAGGAAATTTTGTAAAATGCTACTAATATTCTCATCTAAATACATCTCTGAAAAAAAAATCATATTTATTTAATAGTTCAGAAATCAATACTTGGTGGAATAACCATGGTTGGTTTTTAATCACAGTTTTTTTCATGCATCTTGGCATCATGTTCTCCTCCACCAGTCTTACACACTGCTTTTGGATAACGTTATGCCACTCAGCTCGGTTTGCAGCTTGGTTTGATGGTTTGTGATCATCCATCTTCCTCTTGATTACATTCCAGAGATTTTTAATTTGGTAAAATCAAAGAAACTCACCTTTTCTCACCAAAACCTGGAGTGTTTGGAGTAGAACTGAGGGACAGTGATATAATTCGCTCTTCTAAAGCGTCTCATTGGACTGGGGAAGTATCTATTAGCTGGTGGTCTTATCTGAAATGGTTATAGAGTGCGCCGCAACACAAATGAAACAAACACGCTGGACGCAATGGCCTAAGCTTTCAAATACGTCTCTATAAAACACAGACTTGGGGAGATTAGAGGAAATTGGACGGGGATGTGATGCAAGTTTCCGCAACACACTCCGTACACACCTTCCAGTACATTCTCAGGCTGGAATCGATGTACCCAATGACCCATTGATTAGGCTATAGAGGCTTGCATCAGATCTCAGGACCCTGGTATTTTATTACCCTCAGCCCTATCTCTCCTGCTTCCAGGGTCTATAGGTTAATGATCTGATCTGATCTCACACACATTTTAACAAACACACACTTTAACATACACACACATTCACTTACACACACACACACACACATTCGCTTACACAACAATTTCAACACACCAATAAATAAATAATAATGCTTTAAATGAACTTAACACTTTCAGAGCTGAATTAAATTCCAGTGGTAGAAAAATATAAAAATGCACACAAATAAAGACACTACTATCCTAATATAAAATCTATATAAAATAAATCCAATTAACTAAAATTTGTATTCCTTAACATGTTAAAACGCATTCTAAATCACCAAAAAATTGGTACAAATGAGCTTGTATTACTATTATTATTATATTATTTATTTATTTTATATATATTTTTTTTGTCCAATGCAGTGGGCGGAGCTAAGCTACTGTTTCATTGGCTGATGTATGATCTAATCTGGTGGACAGCAGGTCTCAACTAGTGTTCTCTTTAACAAAACATTGTAAAAAAGAAACTACATTTTGTCCACTGTAATTGACGCAGGCTCTGAAAGGGTTCATTTAATCTTCTTATACTTATTATACTTTTAGCCAAGATTAATATATAACTATGTTGAACAATCTTTGTTTTTAGATCATTTGAGAGCTGTTTTGATGAGCCCATGGTGCCACTCTTCAGAGGAGATTCAAATAGGAGAACAACTTGCGATTGGTCACCTTAAATACCTTTTCTCATGATTGGATACACCTGGCTATGAAGTTCAAAGCTCAATGAGGTTACCAAACCAATTTTGTGCTTCAGTAAGTCAGTAAAAAGTAGTTAGGAGTATTCAAATCAATAAAATGATAAGGGTGCCCATACTTTTGCACCAGTCAAATATTGGTTTAATGCATATTGCACATTTTCTGTTAGTACAATAAACCTCATTTCAATCCTGAAATATTACTGTGTTCATCAGTTATTAGATATATCAAACTGAAATGGCTGTTCCAAACACTCAAATATTTACAACTAAAAATGATTAAGATTAATAGGGGTGCCCAAACTTTTTCATATGACTGTACTTATCCCAACACCCCAGTTGCTGAGAATAATATGAAAACTGACCCAAACCGCTTGTGTCAACACCCCGGTTACCGAGTATAATATGGCAATTGGCCTGAACTGCTCCTGCAAACCCTCTGGTTGCTGAGTATAATATACAAAATTGACCCAAACCGCTTGTGCCAAAACCTTGATAACCGAGTATAATATGGCAACTGGCCTGAGCTAATCCTGCAAACACTGATTTCTGAGTATAATATGAAAATCGAACTGAAATACTTTTGCCAACACCCCAATTGCTAAGTATAATATGAAAATCGACCCAAACTGCTTGTGCCAACACCCCGGTTACCGAGTATAATATGGCAATTGGCCTGAACTGCTCCTGCAAACCCTCTGGTTGCTGGGTATAATATACAAAATCGACCCAAACTGCTTGTGCCAAAAACACCTTGGTTACCAAGTATAATATGTGGATTTACCTACACTGCTCCTGTAAACGCTCTGGTTGCTGAGTATAATATGAAAATCGATGCAAACTGTTTGTTCCAACACCTCGATTACTGAGTATAATATGTGTATTTACCTACACTGCTCCGGTTGCCAACTCTGCAACTGTTTGCCAACTCTTAGGCTACTGATTATAACATGCTGTACTGTACATGAGCGTAAAACCACTCAACAGCCAATTAAAAGCAGATGACCTCCTGCACTACTACTAAAACTACACACCACTTCACTGCAACGCAAACACTCCATCAAACAACCTTCTCCGCCAGAGACCCTCAAGCCCCAGTCTACTACAATACCCAGGACACCCCTCATGACTGACTGAGCTAGCTCCAGAGAGAGGGAGTGTTGGGTGGGTGGGGGTGCAGCCGACTGTGTATGTACTGTGTATATATATATAGAAAAGTGTGTAGGTGTAAGAGTTAACCCCGCCCCCCCCCCTCACCATTTTCCATTTCCTCCTTCCCTACAACCCCCCCCCCCCCCTCTCTTTCTCTCAGTGGGTATGATTTATGGGCTGATCCTGGCCTGGAGGGAGTTGACAGTTGCTTTCATTTTCTTATATATATTTTTCCCTCCTTGCCAAGGTCATGAGGGAGTAGGGCCTCTCCAAAGTCCCCCCTCCCATCACCACCCTCACCACCACCTCCACCACCGCACCTCCTCACCAACCACACTATTCTTCCCGTTGGATCACCCCCCTCCCTTCCACCCCCACACTCTTTTATTTCTGATGGTGCCATGAATCATTCCGTCTTGCCATCGAACCTCCCGAAGCCTCCTTCCCAACACGCCCGCCCTGACTTCCGCCATCCTTCTTCATTCCTGCTAACAATTTGGTAATGAAATATTGATTTTTAGTTAGATTCAAATGGATGTTATTAAGTTTGCATTGATAAATCGCGCCTCGGTCCAACTTCGGAAGCGCGGCGGCCACCAAAAACGGACCCGGCTCACCTGGGGAGCGCCGTAGACGTGGCTAAATCACAGCCGTAACGCCCTCGCCTTTGCTTTTTAGACGTTTCTCAAACGCCGGCCATTTGCAACGCCGCCGATAAGGGCAGAGGGATTCGGAGCTGAGGAACACTGTTAGCGGAGATGGAAGCATTCATCACACCTGATATCTCCCCACACAACCTGTCCACTTTAGTCAGCAGCGTCGCAGCAGTCTACTCTACGCTCTACTCTACAACGCAGCCTGCAGTGGGATAATGCTGCACGGCTGATTTCTTTACGAGACAAGCCTGCCGTCTGACTTGAGTCGGAAAAGGTCTTAAAAAAAAAAAATCAATGCAAATAACCCTTTCAGATTGGATGCTGTTAGCAGGAGCACATCTATAACTGTTGCTAACTGATGCTAACTGCGCTAGCTGTCAGTAAGTGTTGCTAAGTGTCAGTCAATCAAGGGAGCCCTTAAATAGGAACTAGAGTATCTAATATTTGCAGAAAATGAGAAATGGCTGAAATAAACCCTAGTTAAAAAAATAAAAAAAAGTTACATGATACATTGTACTTTAATTGAACTACTGTAACTGTACTGTAAAATTTGAACTAAAGTACATTTGTATATAAGTATTTTAGAAGTATAGTGAATTACATTAAACTAAAAGTTTACTTCATAGTAGTCTATTTTTTATATATATATTTTAAGTAATTACATATTTTAAGTACAATTAAGTATATGTTTTTTTTTTCACTAGGGACCAAAAAATACAGAGCTTTCAGACCTTTTTATCACAGTTTTCATGCATCTTGGCATCATGTTCTCCTCCACCAGTCTTACACACTGCTTACACACGGCAAGGCAAAAACACAGTAGTCAAAACACAAAAATGGATCAGCAACAATAAAAAAAAAATGCAAAAAAGCAGTCGAAAAACACAAAACAAAATACACAAGACGAGTCGATAACAAAGAAAAATCGACAAACTAGATTCAATACTCAGTGAGAAGCTATGAAAACGGAGGGGTATTTATAATAAACAGACCACTTGTGAGTAATCAGAAGCTGGGAGAGCGTGAACACCATACTGTCAGGGAAGTCCGCTGTGGGTGCCTGCTGGGATTCGGAGTCTTTGTTGTGTGAAACCAACAAAGTACAAAGCAGACAGACTGACAGCATCAGGACTAAAAATACAACTTAATTCATAACAACTTTATGAAGGAGCCTTGTTTTAAAGGGTACGACTTTAGGAATAAGACTTCCTTTATAAAGGGGTTATGGATGGTTTTACATAAGATTATTATTAATGGTTATTAATAAACATGTTATACATCAATCCCAAGAAACTCAGTCCCAGCTTGCAGACTTTATCAAGACTAAAACAGCTTCCAACTTATAAACACACCCTCAATAATCCTATAAATATATTTTGAACCCCTCATAAATTATTCTTGTCTTGAATATAATATTAGTTATAGTCAATTATAATGTATTATAACAGGTCTTTGTGTGCTCTCTCTGTAGGACTAGATTATTAATGATAGGGATATACTATTTTAACATATATATTATAAACACAGCTTATAATGTTTATGATCACAGGTCATAATGCTGAACAAACATATGCTGAACTATAATGGGTTATGCATTTTTATAAACATTTATATCTGGTAACACTTTACTTGGATGGTCCATTTTATGGCCTTGTTGATGCTCAACTGACATTCAACTAACACTGAATTGAATGTCCATTCAATTTAAGTCAACCCTATATTGAATGTAAATGATTAAAAATAGAACCTAACCCTACACCTAACCCCAACCTTAACCCTTAATCAACCATAAAATCTAACCCTACACCTAACCCCAACCTTAACCCTTAATCAACCCTAAAATCTAACCCTACACCTAACCCCAACCTTAACCCTTAATCAACCCTAAAATCTAACCCTACACCTAACCCCAACCTTAACCCTTAATCAACCCTAAAATCTAACCCTACACCTAACCCCAACCTTAACCCTTAATCAACCCTAAAATCTAACCCTACACCTAACCCCAACCTTAACCCTTAATCAACCCTAAAATCAAACCCTACACCTAACCTTAACCTTAACCCTTAATCAACCCTAAAATCTAACCCTACACCTAACCCTAACCTTAACCCTTAATCAACCCTAAAATCTAACCCTACACCTAACCCTAAGCTTAACCCTAACCTTAACCCTTAATCAACCATAAAATCTAACCCTACACTTAACCCTAACCCTAACCTTAACATAATCTTAAAATCTAACCCTAAACCCAATCCTAAAATATTAAGATAAGCGTTTGGGTTAGAGTTGAATGTAGGGTTTTATTCAATAGAGAATCATTTACTTTCACCTTTTAGTTCATTTGCATTTAATAGACATGTAGTTGAATGTTAGTTTAATGTCAGTTGAGCATCAAAGAGGCCATCAAATGGACCATGCAAGTAAAGTGTTACCTTATAGCCATGTTTATAATGCCTTATGAATGCATTATAATATGTTATGCATGTGGTTATAGCGTCTAATAAAGATGACATTCATAGAAAGTGTTACAGAGTAGTCTTATTTTAAAGTGGCACCCTTTAAATTGTTACCATTTTTGTTTATCTTAATCAATTTGTTTCTAAGTTATGAGCTTCAAAAGGTGCTAATTTTGAAGTATTCTGATAATGACCCCTATATTTATTCTGCTAGGTGATTTCCTGTGAGGCTAAGCTAGGCATTTTGGGGTGTGGAGTTTCAGGAGTTTTAGGAGTCTCAGGATTTTCGGGAGTTTCAGCCCTCGTTGAGGGAAATCTGCAGCGGAGGGAGTTTTCTCTTTCCAGACGGCTGTTTATTTTAGCTTCACCCAATCGTTTAAATGCAGCTGACAAAGAGAGGCGCGTTAAGAAAGTGACATTTCCTGGGCTCGGCCTCTCGCAGGCAGCTCCCGTTCTCGTTGTTTTAACATGGTAATTGCTCTGTGTATTTACTCTCCCCGGGTTTTAAACACATGCCTTCACACCAGCGCTTGCTCTCTCTCTCTCTCCCGCTCCCTGTGCTCTCTCTCTCTCTCTTTCTCTTTCTCTCTCTCAGTCTTTCTCTATGTCTGTCTACGTCTCTCACTCCACCGTTCCTCCCTTCCCCTCCAACCTACGCCAGCCATCCAGCCAGCCGTCCGGCCAGCGGCAGATCCCTCCGGCTAAGTGAACATGATGGTTGCCCGGGGAAAAAAAGACAATATGAATGTGGTATTAAAAAGGCGGATCCGACAAGACGGACATGCCGAGGTGGGGGGGCTACGGCGGAGACCCCAGGGTGCATATGAGGTGTCCTTTCCGGGGAAGGGTATTTACATTTTTCTCCAGCGTCCCAGTGACAGGGACACAATTTCCTGTCCCGTCTGGCGCAGTTTGACGTGAGCCCAGACTGAAATGTAATCTTGTGCCGAGCCCGTGGTTCCTCCCAAGAGTATTGCGGAAACCTTGGACTTCGGTTCAGTAATCTCCCCGCATCCCCACCCCGAGCCGCACTTTTTTCCACAACTGCTACCATTCCGCCTGAAAAGAATGACCAACCGTGGATTTGCAGCTTCTTAAAACTGATGGGCTTTCAGACGTAGAGCATCTCCACCATCTCTATCTGTGTTTCCCGTTGAAGGGGAAGTCAAGATTGAGTATTTAGCAGGGCGATACACACTGTAAAAAACATAAAAAGAAAGAAAATTGCTCGTAAAGTTACAGTAGAGAATAATGGCAGCAGATTTTTTAGCTTTTACCGCTGTTTCTCTAGTTTCTTACCAAAAAGTGGTAGGAAGGCAAAAAGCGAAAGCCCAGAGGGAACCGACTGAAATGGAAACTGCTTAAACACAAACCACATCAGACAAAAAGCCTACGATAAAAGTTAAGAACTTAACCCATCAAATAAAGGTTTTTTTTTTTGCACACAACACAATTTTAAGAGCTGTTGTCCATCAAAATAGACAACTGTTACTATTCTGCCTGAAAAGACCGACCAACCAGGAATTTTCAGCTTCTTAAAGTCTTAAAACTGATGGGATTTTAGACGTAGACCATATCTACCATCTCTATCAGTGGGTCCCATTGAAGGGAAGTCATGATTGAGTATTTAACAGGGCGATACACACTGTAAAAAACAAGAAAAATAAAGAAAATTGCCTGTAAAGTTACAATAGAGAATACTGGCAGCAGATTTTTTAGCTTTCACCGTTGTTTCTACAGTTTCTTATTAAGTTTCTTACCATAAAATGTTAGGAAGGCAAAACTCGAAAGCCCAGGAGGAACCGACTGAATTGGAAACTGCTTAAACACAAACCACATAAAAGCCTACAATAAAAGTTAAGCACTTAACCCATCAAATAAAGTTTTTTTTTTGCACATAACACAATCTTAAGAGCTGTTGTCCATCAGAATAGACAACTGCTACTATTCTGCCTGAAAAGAATGACCAACCGTGGATTTGCAGCTTCTTAAAGTCTTAAAACTGATGGGCTTTCAGACGTAGAGCATCTCCACCATCTCTACCAGTGTTTCCCATTGAAGGGAAGTCAAGATTGAGTATTTAGCATGGCGATATGCACTGTAAAAAACAAAAAAATAAAGAAAATTGCCCGTAAAGTTACAGTAGAGAGCAGGATTTTCAGCTTTTGCTGTTGTTTCTATAGTTTCTTACTAAGTTTCTTACCAAAAAATGGTAGGAAACCAAAATGCGTAATTCCAGGGGGAACTGACTACACACTGAAGGTGATTTTGGTGAGAGTTGAATTGGAAACTGCTTAAACACAAACCACATCAGACAAAAAAAACTTGGAATAAAATTTAAGCCCCTTATATGCAATAAAACATTTTAAAAATTAAGAACATATATGATATCCATTGTAATGGATGCTGGTTCTTGAAGGGTAAAGGCTTTTGTCTGATGTGGTTTGTGTTTAAGCTGAATTGGATACTGCTTAAACATAAACCACAAACCAAATCAGACAAAAAGCTTGCAATAAAAGTTAAGCAAAAAAATAAATAAAATGCCCATAACAGTAGAGTTACAGTAGAATACTGGTAACAGGTTTTTCAGCTTCTAGCGCTATTTTTTTTTACAAAGTTTCTTACTAAAAAAAGGGTAGGAAAGCAAAAACACGCCTAAAAAGAATGACAAACCAAGTTATAAATTATTAAAGGGCGATGCATACTGCAAAAAAAAAAAAAGAAAGAAAGGAAATTGCCCGTAAAGTTACAGTAAAGAATACTTGCAGCAGGTTTTTCAGATTTTAGCGCTGTTTGACCACTTGTTTACTAAGTTTCTTACTGAAAAAGGGTAGAAAAACAAAACACTTGCTTAAACACAAACCACATCATACAAAAAAAAATTGAAATAAAAGTTAAGCACTTAAAAGTGCCTAGAAAATAACGTTTTTAACATGCTTCATTTGATGCCTGTCCAGTTGAGTTGCCCAGAGTGTGTGCTCCTTCCTGGACCAAATAACATAACTTAAAAATCTATTTTTATTAAACTTAAAAATATTTAAAAAATTGTTAATTCATCAAGATTCTTTTTTTTTCTTGCATTTTTGTCTCTAAAGTCATTGTATATTAGGTATATTTTACGATAACATCGAAAAACTTAGCTTATAAAAATAAGCTTTCTCAAATTATTTATTTTAAATGCAAATTAACATAAAAAAAAAAATATTGCAACCAAAAAAAATATTGTGTATTCTATGTCCTTTACTATCAGGGATGTAATTTATATTAAATAGTGTTTGCTTGGCCTCACTGTTGCAGGCTGTGAGAGCAAGTTACCTAAATGTCTGGCTAAATGCGACAGTGACCAATTATCACTGGTTCGAATCCTGGTCATGCAGCTTGCCATCAGCTGCCAGAGCCCTGCGAGAGCACACATGGCCTTGCTCTCTCTGGGTGGGTACAGTAGATGATGCTCTCTCTTTCCCCTCATCATTCCTAGGGTGATGTGGATCAGCACAAGGCTGCGTCTGTGAGCTGATGTATCAGAACCGAGTCGCTGCGGTTTCCTCCGAGCTCTAGCGCTGTGATGCTACTTGACAATGCATATGTAGCGGAATATATAGCTAGCTAGAAGCTGATTGGGTGGGACAATAGGCCAGATAATTTTTTTTTAGAAAAAACAGGATAAAGTACAACAAAAAAAGATGATATACTGTGTATTTTGTTAAGGGGGACAATATGATTATATATACAGTTTATTTAACTCAAAGCTTTTTTTCTGAGTGTACAGGAATGCATGTGTGTGTGTGTGTGTGTGTGTTTGTGTGTTTGTGCATGCGCGTGTGTGTGTGGACTATAGGTCAGAGATTTCTCAGGAGGCCGCAGCTCTGTGGAGGACATGGGTTGCTCTGTCACAGTGATTAATGTGTGGACACCGCACACGTCCACACCCTACAGACAGGCCTCACACACTCGGCGCTGGCACGCCCGTGAGCTTGACGTGTTCACGACCATGCATGGCACGAGTCAGCATGCCTGACCTGCGAGTGACACCAGATATAAACATGCTAAAATACATAAACCCAGCCTGCCGCCCAATTCCTGTCAGCTGTCGCCCACGCTCAATTCAGATTCATGAATCTGAAGCACAGAAACGGTAGAGAAAGTATCAGAACAGGAGAACGCTGGGTTTCCTACATTCAGAAATACTTGTGATGGGAACATATAAGGAATCATGTAGTACAGGGGTGTCCAAACTACGGCCCGCGGGCCATTTGCGGCCCGTTTCCTTTTTTGGAGCGGCCCGCGAGGTATTTTCGAAATAGAATGAAAGTTGGCCCGCTGTTAAGCAGGTTTTTATAATGTGAGATTCAAAGTTTGAACGCTAGGTGTCAGAAACGGGCCAAAGAGTCTAAAAGTGGAGCGAGTGCGCAGTTCTAGCGCAGAAAAATGGGACAAAGAGTCTAAAAGCGGAGAGAGTGCACAGTTCTAGCGCAGAAAAACAGGACAAAGAGTCTAAAAGCGGAGAGAGTGCACAGTTCTAGCGCAGAAAAACGGGACAAAGAGTCTAAAAGCGGAGAGAGTGCACAGTTCTAGCGCAGAAAAATGGGACAAAGAGTCTAGAAGCGGAGAGAGTGCGCAGTTCTAGCGCAGAAAAACGGGACAAAGAGTCTAAAAGCGGAGAGAGTGCGCAGTTCTAGCGCAGAAAAACGGGACAACGAGTCTAAAAGCGGAGAGGCTGCGCAGTTCTAGCGCAGAAAAACGGACCAAAGAGTCTAAAAGCGGAGAGGGTGCGCAGTTCTAGCGCAGAAAAACGGGGCAAAAGAGTCTAAAAGTTGCCGTATTTAAGGAGTTTAATATTAAGAGACATCATGAAATTAAACATCAATTTGAAAAATCTTAGTTTACACAACACTGTCAAAGATAAATATAGTTAGTCAAGTAAAATGGTGTGTAAATGAAATAATCAGGAAAAAGTATTTTGTTAAAGTGGTATATTTCATTATATGTTTTATTACAGAGTCTGTGGCCCGTGACTTCAAATATATTTCTCCTTCTGGCCCCCAACAAAAAAAGTTTGGACACCCCTGATGTAGTAACTTAAAACTGTTAAACAAACCAAAATACTCTGTGAAGAAGCTTTTAGATGCTCTTATCTGGGGAGCTGTTTGTTGACTTGTGGTTTCCGAGGCTGGTAACTCTGATAAACTTAACCTGTACAACAGAGGAAACTCCTGCTCTTCCTTACCTGGGGCGGTCCTGATGAGAGCCAGTTTCATCTACTACATTACTACTTGTACTACTACTACTTTTCTACTGCTAGTACTGCTACTTCTACTTTGTTATACTTCTAGTTACTTACTATACGTTCTAGTACTTCAACAACCACTACTACTCCTACTACTGCTACTATTCCTGCTACTACTACTGCTACTTCTTCTTCTTCTACTACTACTTATTTAATTGTTCTAGTTCTCCTTCTACTAATTCTACTTTTTCTAGTTCTTCTACTACTATTAATTCTACTTGTTCTAGTTCTACTACTACTACTGATACTACTTCTACTGTTACTACTATTTCTACTTCTACTACTGCTAATTTTTCTACTACTTCTACTATTGCTATTGTTACTACAACTACTACTGATACTAATTCCACTGCTACTTTTTCTGCTAACTACTACTACTACTACTGATGCTACTAATACTACTACTATTTCTACTGCTCCTTTTTCTACAAATACTACTACTACTTCTACTACTGCTACTTTTCTTCTAGTACTACTACTACTACTACTACTACTTCTACTTTTACTACTACTACTACTACTACTACTACTACTACAACTAATACTACTACTACGACTACTACCACTTCTACCTTTTCTGCCTTTACTATTTTCTAGTTCTACTACTACTTTTAATACTTGTACTACTTCTACTTTTTCTATTACTACTACTACTTCTAGTTTTTCTACTTCTACTTTTTCTATGACTACTACTATTACTACTTTTACTACTTGTACTACTTCTACTTTTCTATTACTATTGCTACTTCTTCTAGTTTTTCTATTTCTACTTTTTTCTATTACTACTTCTGCTACTTCAATTTTTTCTACTAATTCTTCTACTAATACTTTTTCTACTACTACTACTGCTACTATTACTACTGCTACTATTTGATCTACTACTACTACTACTACTACTACTACTACTACTACGACTACTTCTACCTCTATTTCTATTACTACTACTAATTTTTTACTAATTTTTCTACTGCTACTTCTACTTTTACTACTACTACCCCGTCACTGCCAGAGGTAGTACCTAATGTAACAACTTGCTTTATTACTGCTAATAATAATAACAGCATTATTACAACAGTAATGATAATAATTAGATATTGTGTTATGTTGCATTGTAACCCACTCTGATCTTTAAATGCTACACTAATAATGAATTCTGCTGCAGTGTTAATTTCTAACCCCACACTGAATATTCTGCTCTAAAACCAAGAAAAGCGACAGTATTTCAATTTGCATTAAATAAACACTCTGAACTCCCCTCAGCACTGCTGACCACTACAGCCCCCTTACTCACTCCCTCACCCTCTCATCACATTTCCCCCATCTGTAACCTTCCTCCCCGGGCAAGGTGGAGACCGGGGGCCAAGATCAAATCCAGATCCAGCCACTTCACCGAAACGAGGCCTTGTCTCGTGCTGCATGTAGATAACCCATGTTATTAGCTACCCGATGGTCAATCAATAAAGCACTTCCATGGCTGCGGCGATGAACTAAGTCTGGAAGGCAGATAAGCATCTCTCTCATGCTGTCGCTGTAATTGGTAGCCTCTCAATCCCGGCTTGTTTGACAAGGGCTTTGCATATTGAAAAACAGCGCGCACAGTGTAGGACTATCTGCAGGAATTAATGCAGAGCACAAAGACATCTCATTTTAGCTGTTTATGCCGAACACTGACACAGGCCTCGGTGAATGGCATATGCAAAAAAAAGACAAAAAAACGTGTAGCTTGTTTAAAGCTCCAGTGAGAAACAACCAAAACCTGCAGCCATCACTGCATCAGCATGAGCTTAGAGTTTATTACCTTTATTAACAGAGTGGGATTTAAAAGCACCGTAACAATGAGAGACCCACAGAAAAGACTCAGTATTGGTTAATTTAAATAATAGTAAAACCCAATACATCCATGGAACTCAAAACTTTACTTTTTTCTACTTCTACTAATATTACTATTTCTATTACTGCTACTTCTACTACTACTGTACTTCTAATTGTTTTTCTTCTGCTGCTTTTCCTACTATTACTACAATTATTACTACTTCTACTACTACTACAGCCTACTATTACTACTACTTCTGCTACTACTTCTACTTTTTCTAGTTTTACTACTATTGCTACTTTTACTACTTGTACTACTTCAACTTTTTCTACTTCTACTACTACGGCTAATTTTTCTATCTGTACTACTTCTGCTTTTTCTACTACTACTACTACATCTACATTCTCTACTTTTTATACTTCTACTACTACTACATCTACTTTTTCTACTTCTACTTTTCTAGTTCTACTACTATTGCTACTTTTACTACTTGTACTACTTCAACTTTTTCTACTACTACTACTACTACTTTTTCTACTTCTACCTTTTCTAGTTCTAGTACTACGGCTAATTTTACTATCTGTACTACTACTGCTTTTTCTGCTACTACTACTACTACTACTACATCTACATTCTCTACTTTTTCTTCTTCTACTTTTTCTACTTCTACTACTTCTAATTTTTCTATTACTATTACTATTACTTTTTATACTTCTTTTTCTAGTTGTACTACTACTGCTACTTTTACTACTTGTACTACTACTTTTTCTACTACTACTACTTTTTCTACTACTACTACTACTACTACTTTTTATACTTCTTCTTTTTCTAGTTCTACTATTACTGCCACTTTTACTACTTTTACTACTACTACTACTACTTTTTATTCTTCTACTTATTGTAGTTGTACTACTACTGCTACTTTTACTACTTGTATTACTTCTACTTTTTCTACTACTACTACTACTACTACTTTTTATACTTCTTCTTTTTCTAGTTCTACTATTACTGCCACTTTTACTACTTTTACTACTACTTTTTCTACTACTACTACTTTTTATTCTTCTACTTATTGTAGTTGTACTACTACTGCTACTTTTACTACTTGTATTACTTCTACTTTTTCTACTACTACTACTTCTACTTGTCATACTTCTACTTTTTCTAGTTGTATTAGTCCTGGTACAGTGAACTTAATAAAATAAACATTGTTGATTTATTCTATAAATGAGAGACATTTCTCCCAAATCCCAAAAAAAATGTCATTTAGAGCAACAAAACTAACAAAAAGAAACAGATTTGAACTACTATTACTATTGATACTTTCCTAGTCCTGTACAGATTATGTCTTTGTAAAACACTTACTTACAAGCTCTACACATTTATGCGAGGAGAGCTCAAAAATGAACTTGAACATGCCGTTTACTGCTGGGGAAGGGCTTGTATAGCTGTTGTTTTTTTATAGTTTAAAGGTAATGAACCATTTCCTGCAGATTTCCCATTGTAGAGAAGAATATCTGACCTGATAAAGAACAAATGTTTCAGCAGAATCCTTATTTTCTTTTACTGTTATAAACAAATGAAAAGCAGGAATCAGTAAAAAGAGAACAATCTAAATGTCAGGTGTGTTCAGGTACATTTCTGGAGTATTGCTATCTTGGCAACGGAAATCACAGGTGCTCCACTGACTGATTAAAACCCTGACAACAGTCAACAATCAGCCGTTCATTCCTATCCACCTATGCAGGTGCACCATGCACGATGCACACGCTTCCAAATAGAAATATTGAAAAGCAGGAATCAGTAAAAAGAGAACAATCTCAATGTCAGCACTTCTGCACATGCACATGCAAGGGCTCATGGAAGGGCTTAACTAGAGCCAAAATAGAGCTTAAATAGACCCTAAAGAAGAACAGCAGAATAAACCAAATAGAGACGAAATGAAAACTGAGTAGAAATCGTGCATTAAAAAGAAACATGTTTCAGAACAATGTCCTTTATAACACTGTCCTAAAAAAAGAGAAAGAGAGAGAGATGGGAAGAGTATTATAAAGAGAAGAGACAGATGGGACGATGCTCTGAGTTGCAACACCATCATCCTCCTCATCAGTGCTCCAAATTCCTGCAGCACCGTGGGGGAATGTGCACCAAGCCCGCCTCCACTGAGAGCTGGGCGACTGGGACCTTCCTCCCCGCCTCACTGCTCCAATCTGCTGCCCATAAACATCTCCATTTAGCACGCATCTGGATCACACAAACACACACACACACACACACACAACACACACACACGCTTCATATTTTAAGCATGCAATCCTTTTATCCGAGTGATTTGATAATGCGATGTGTGTTGGAGGAGCCCGAGGCTGTACATGATTTGTTTTTATCTTCTCTGTAAATAAGGTGTGTTTGCTTCAGATTAACTTCTGTGTTGTTCTTTTTTGTGTGTTTTTTAGACCTAAATTAATAAAAACTTGCTTTTTGTCTTTGAATTTTATGAGTATTAACTTCGCAGAATGTGTCCAGGCCTGATGAAACACTATTGAAACACTTTGGGCCCTGTGTTCACACCTTGCACCTGCGCCATTAAAGTAGCGTAATAGTTTATAAATATATATATCTACACTGATGGGCATGGTGGTCTGGAAGTGAGCTGTGTTCAGGTACATTTCTGGAGTATTGCTATCTTGGCAACATAAAACACAGGTGCTCCACTGACTGATTAAAACCCTTATACTGCAAAATATATGCAAGGACATTTTCTGTAAGTTACAAAACAGTAAATTAACTGCATTAATAATTAATTTTAAATTCTCCAGAAAATCGCCTTAAATGATAAGAACAAACTTTTTTTTTTTTTTTTTCGTATAGAATACATGAATTATCTTTATTTTTTGTGGGCTGCATGTTTAAATATACTAACAACAAAACGAACACTATTCTAATTTCTCTTGTGTACTCCTAGATTTAATTTTCTATAATCAAAAATATTAACACTCCCTGTGGAATGGGAGGTTTTGTGTGTTTATAGTATGTTTACATACTATAGATTCTTTACTATATCAGAAAACAGCTACACTCGTAACTTTTTATAGGTTAGAATTTTTTTTATATGTAATTTTGGCCCCTGTTATTGATTTATTGTTTTTTTTTTCTTAATAGGGTTCTATTTTACAGTTAGTCAACAGTCATCAGTCAGGCTTCCATTCCTATCCACCTATGCAGATGCACCATGCACGATGCACAAGCTCAGTATGCATGCAATGCAGCTTTTATATCAGCAGTAAACAGAATAAGGAATAAAATAACATTGCTGTTCCCCCTAAATGAGCTTCTTTAGAAAAAAAGGCCACTTTTTTTTACATTTCTTTTATTTTACCAAATTGAAAACCTCTGGAATATAATCAAGAGAAAGATGGATGATCACAAACCATCAAACCACCAAACTGAACTGCTTGAATTTTTGCACCAGGAGTGAGAAGCATACAGTTATCCAAAAGTAGTGTGTAAGACTGGTGAAGGAGAACATGATGCCAAGATGCCTGAAAACTGACATATATATGACATTG